>NC_051181.1:147983950-148018248 GCF_013339695.2 Rhipicephalus sanguineus | reverse complement strand
AAGTCACGACCACTGCTGGTGCTCACTGATCACGGTGATGATGCCCTTGTTCAAGAACTGTCAAGAAACTTCTTGCACACATGCACACGGGTTCGTGAAACGTGCGTGCCTTCTCGGGACACGTATAACACTACATCTCAGCTTACCGCTTACGGAATAAAAGTACATTATACGGCCGCTGGTTTGGTAATACCCACTTGCCATTGGTAGCGTTACCCACCGTAAACAACTGGTTATATAACACATATGCCGCGCTTCAACATATATATGTGTGCGTATAAAATATATACTATCTTTAGCGTCATTTTGTAACGTGTCGCTCATGTAAAAAAGTTACCGCACACTCACCTACCCGCCGCATGCGTCGCATGCGCCGGAAGCCGATGCATGCTTCCTTCGCATGCATCGACTCCCGCGGTACGTGGGATCTGCCGAATTTTTTTCTTACGTTCGCTTATTCTCTTCGCTCAGTGTTACGTCTCCGAAATAGAGAGACTGGCCCTTCTATTTTCCACGCCTGTTCTCTATGTGCTTGCTTTCGCTTATTCCCGAACCACACCTTTCGAGCTTTCTGTCCCGTATTCGCTGCGTGCACCGGAGCTTGAATTATTCTCTCCAACGCATGGAGAAGGGAGTCGGCAGAGCTTAATGGCACGCTTGTCCCGGGCCAGCTCTTTCAGAGTGTGACGGTCTAATATAATTTTCTGTTACCTCCTCATGTATGCAGCCTTCTTAGAGGTACTCCTAGAGTGCTGCCACGAAGCACTGAGTGCGCAGTGTGCCGCTTTCGCTGTCGAAGACGGAATATTTTGTTTGCATCTTTCATTGCAGTTGTGCACTTACGCTGTGTGGGGGCAGGAAGACTTGCGACTTTACATCTGACCCATTAGCGCAATCAGGGCGGCTTGCGAAGTCTAGCTTTTCGGCGTAGTTTAGTTGTACGGATTTATTGTCTGGGGAATGAGGAACGCGCAAACTTTTCTTCATTTGTCCCTGTTTATCTCAGGATTAGCATAAAGGGCAAATAAAATTTTGGTGGATTGCCAATGAGTGAAGCCCAAGAGGAAAGTGAAAAAAAAGGAGGCAATGCACTAGAAATGTAAAAAACGTTCTTGCATGAAAGAAATGGCTGGGAAGGTAAAGTGGGTGTGTTGTTTTAAAAATACTGTTGCTAGTAGGTACTGCGGCCGATTGGGCTTTGACATTAAGCTTAACTTGTAACAGTTCAGCAGAAAGGATTATTTTTAAGCATGAGAGAGCTTGAGAGTGACATACCTTCGAAGATAATGAAATGCACTACAAAATACCGACCGAAAGACGAAAATCGGAAGCCTATTCAACTCCTACTGTTTTATCGAATAAATACGATTACTAAAGTAACCAACACTGAATAAACAACAAATGTAGCTGGAGTAAACGTTCAGACAAAGGGACTTCTCTTCATCGAAACAGCAACTGTTCTTTTGCCAACGCTTATATACGCATGTGCTTTTATTTGAGTTTGATATATCTTACTGAAAAAAAAAAAATACTTTCGCGCAAACATCGCACGTGCATATGCTAAGCGCTATGAGCTGTTGATTGACTTACGGTACATGTCGAGTATGTGTTACCTTACTATTAGGCGGAAAATGAAGCGCAAACAGTCGATTTGTTTGTAAACGCTATGGTATTTACATGGTTCACAACAGTTGTTTCAGGGCATCTACGGTCTTTTGTTTTTGTGCTAACAACAGGAAATCATACCCACTCTCTCTTCTTCTTCCAAGCTACGGCAGAATAACACCAAACTAACTCTATTTTGAGGTATCGTTTCGTTTTGTTTAGTTCAGAAAGAACTGTCAACTACCTCAGCTCTTTGTTACGAACTAGCTCAGTTTGCTGTTATACCAAGTTTCAGAAAGACATGTAAACGAGCCAACGGTTCGAAAGGTGTATTTGTTTCAGACCAGAGCTTCTTCGTCTATTTCATAATGTTATCGTTATCATTATATTTTGCTTCCCTTTTATTAGATGATGAATCATGCTTCTACTTAAGAAGTATATGCATGCTCAGTTGTTATTGAATACGAGAGAGACTGACGCACGCACAGAGGGCCCATTCGAACCTCATCGTCCTCTTTCCTCTATGAGCCCCCATTCTCTATTAAACTACTTCTTTTGCTGCAGTTGTAACAGCCCTGAGAAAATAGATCTTGAAGGTTCTTGTTCTTGTTGAAGGTTCTTGAAGCCTAAAATTAAGAAAATTGTCAGTATCTAGCCCGTTTTTTTTTACATAGATACATTGAACGCCAATATACATGTCGAATACTTCCTTTCCTATTTAGCAGAAAGGGACGGAAAATTTGTCCCGAGTGAAAAATCAATGCTTTAGATTTTATCCATCAAGGGTCACTTTTTTAATTGTAATCTATCACAGCTCCATTTCGCGCATCATAACGGGATCGTTGTGACCAGGCGGGTTTCGTTTGTAATTGTTGTATAATGACGTCCACACCATACATATCGAGACATAAACAATAACCTCAATTATTCGGCGCCCGGTTCCCCAAAATAACGAACTTAGGTACGAGATAAATTTTGACTTGCTATTCACAAAGATTTCGTTTTTTTTTATGTCTGCCTAAAATCGTATATTGTTTGAAGTGAGCTCTCCCGCCTATAACCTGCTGCTTCGATTCTCTGCGACATTACTGTAACGGAAATATAAAAGTGAGACTGCGAAGACGATTATCTCTGTGTGTGTGTGCACGCGCGCGCGCGCGCGCGCGCGCGCGCGCGTGTGTGTGTGTGTGTGTGTGTGTGTGTGTGTGTGTGTGTGTGTGTGTGTGTGTGTGTGTGTGTGTGTGTGTGTGTGTGTGTGTGTGTGTGTGTGTGTGTGTGTGTGTTTCTTTTATTGAGTACCTGCAGGTTTCCGAACGGGGTTCCCACGTATATGCCGGCCGAGAGACCGTGTCTTTCAGCAGCTTACTTGGCCTGCTGGATCGGCGAGAATCGGTGCCCTAGCAAGTCCTGAACTGAGCAGCACCGCCCGCCAACGCGGCCGAAGGTACTCATTCGACTCCGCGTCCCTAGTTTTGGCAATTAGTGCTGGACACTCTCGGACAATAAGCGCTAGTCTGACGCTATTAGTACAGTACTTGCATGAGTTGGTCGTACACAAATGAGGGCAAACGTGATGCATAATGGCGTGATTAATGTGAGTACCTGTTTCTAGTTGGCCGGCATTGAATGTGAAGACAGAAACCAAAAAGAAGGCACCTAGTCAAATCTAAAGCCCAAAAGTTGTCTTCGTATTTTACTGTGCCGGTTTCTCGTGTTTGCTCGTTCTACTGGGTCTGCAAGTAGACCCATCAACAACCTCTCATCTGATGGAGGGGCAGTTTCTATTGTCTTTATTCTCGCATCCTGGGTTGCTAGTTTTCCAAACACAGTTCCCTTTATTGTCCAGTCATTCTATGCTGTGTTTTAAAATAATTTGTATTATTGTGCTTTACTGTTTTTAATAAATGCTTCTAGACATCATAGCTGTCAACGTGTAAGTGACTTCCTCCTTGGGGGCAATGGTATACATCACTGAACAGCCAACTAGTGACCTAACTGTTCTTTTCGTGAAGAAAACAGACACCTGCGATCTCTGAAACGCGGGCTAGGCATGCCGAAATTCTCTCCTGGGCAACGCCGCGATGAGCGCCAGCGCATGCTCGCCCCCTCCCCCTCTCTCTCCTCTCCTACGCTGCCCCCCTCTCGCAAGCCTGCCGACTGCGTTCCCCGCTCGCCCTGTGAGAATTAACGGCCAGGCTACAGGGAAGACAAGACGCGCGTAGCGTTCCTCTTCGCGTTCCACGATGCGAGGTCGGTAGCATGCCCAAAGAATGCCAACAGAACGCGATCGTACAAGTGCTCCGGCTTCGCATCGCCTCATGGTCCCCTTTAGCGGGAAATGATGTTATTTTTTTTCAGTTCTTTCTTTGAATTATCTACAAAAAAAAATGAATACAGCCTTGCACCATTGGTGCCAAGCCAGAAGGAACAACGGAGCTGGACGGCCTACCTTGTTTATCTTCATTTCTCCTGTCACTCTTCATTATGTCTGCTTTTTCTATTACTTCCTCTCTCTCTCTTTATTTCTCTTGATCGCTTTCTAGCACATTCTATCTGGTTTTTCGCTTTCTGCCATTTCTTTCTTCCTCTCTCTCCGTTTTTCTTTATCTTCCTTTCCATCTCTTTGTATGTCGCAATTTGTTTTTCTGTTTCTTTGTTTCTTTCTTCCTCTTTCTGTATAAGTTCTCTGTTTTTTCTATCTCTTTTTCGGTTTGTGCATTTCTTTCTCTATTTTTTCTCTTCCTTCATTTTCTTTGTCCCTATTTTTTCTCTTTCTATTTTTTGTTTACCTCTCCCTTTTTCCCTCTTTCTCTCTCTCTCTCTCTAAGTGCTCGTTCTCTTGCCCATGCGAGTTATTGCATCCCGCGCTGAATATATCGGCGCTGGGCCGCACGCGCTGGGCGCACATTTTCGGTGTGCGAAGCAGCAGAGGAGGAAGAAAGTGCGTGACGGCCAAGTTATTGCTTTCAACGTGCGAGAACTGTAGATGCCATTTATGATGATGATAGTTTTTGTGAAAGCGTAACGGCACAACGGAAAGCCTAATATCTCCACTGTAGAAACTTGAGTAAAATATAAAGAACAGGCCACGAAGCTTTCTGGGAACAGCGAAAAACATGCTTTATTGGTCACCTCGCCCATTTCCTTTTCCGCCAAAGGCGTTGCTACTGGCTAGCACACTTGAAAAAAAAACACAATCATTATTTATTTATTCCTGTTGTGAAAAACAGTTATAAAACATGACACATCGGATACCGCACCCGATATATAACTGTGCGTTCATGACTGTCCAGACATATCCACAAGGTGTTTCAGCAAAGACAAAACTTGTCTTCAGGAAGTCTGGCTGATCCACCTAAAAATTTGACCGCGTCGATGAAGACATAACGTGGCCTAATTACGAAAACAGACGGTCTTTTAGCATAAAATATTTGCTAGTCTTGTATGTGTTGATATCAGCGTAAGATGTTTGATGGAGGGCTTGCAGAAAAAATTGGAGAATTTACGAAAATTTCTTATTTTCGTAGAGATAGCTACAGGCATTTCATGGTGGGGATAACAAAGTAAAAATGAACTTAGGTTTTCAAATAGGGTACATTATTTTGCGGCTATCGTGGACTGGCTTCTTATTACTGGCTTCAAAAGACGCCGTTAAGAAAAAAATGATAGCTTGTTACATGGAGTTACATATTCAGTCTCTGAAAGGATATAGAAGCCTCCCATCCCAATTATGACCCAGGTACAGGGAGCCTAATGTTAAACTTTCGACAGCATTTCGGCCAATTTAAATATTAGGCTATGAAAGGGCAACGAGAAAAAATAACCGTTCATAGAAGACCACGAAGAGAGTGGAATGATAGCGCCTCTGCAGCCTAGCTGAACCAGTACGTCCGTAAGAGGTCTGACGAAGTAAGTCAGGCAGCGAGCGGTGCTTCTTGCTCTCGTGGGAGCTACGAGAGTGAACAGGAGGAAGGTAGGGAGTAGTAGGAGTGAAATGGCAAGCATTTCGCATTCTTTTTAGACAAGCCCTCACCGGGCTACATGCATTCTTCAAAATCGCTCTTGCGTACTTACGCTGACATGAACGAGAAGTGGAAATTCTGGCAACTTGGCTCCTGGTATAACGTATAGAGGAGCGACCACCAAGTCATGCAGGGCTCATACTGTAAACAACAAGCCAGGTGGATTCGGAAGTTTGGACGCTCTAGGCGACTAGATGAGCAGCACGCCTTGATGACCCGGTGTTCGGCATAGATGCGTCTGGTTGCTCTCTTCACGACTCCGTTCACATTCATACCTCCTGTAATTATATTTGTTCGCTCTGTGTGCGTGTCTTTCTTGTTATTATACGCAAGTTTTTTTCTAACCCATGGCATCTGTATGCCTTATGCTTCTGCATCGCGATACCCTGTATGCCCTTTCAGCTTTTTTTTACGATTGAATGTGAATTGCGATCGCTACAGTTCTTTTGGGCGTTTCTTTATTTCTGGTGGTTGCCGTCACTGAACCCAAAATAAAGAAACATCACATGCCGTATCACTGACGCCCAACGGTCCTTGTTACGCAAAGGCACTTACATTTGGCTGTAATTCAGTTTTCTGTAAGATTCTCACTGCGTCAAAATTACAGGGTTTCATACTGTGACGCCGTTTGTGACAGTGAAGGAAAGCGAAACGCAGGCGGTAAAGATGAAACCGTTTTATTGGGTGAACTTGTCACCACAAAGAGAATCAACACACAAGGAGCAGCGAAAGCGTCGGTCGTCGGTTAATCTGGTCATCGGCGGATGTGTCCTCTTTTATAGATCAACAATCGTACCTCTGAACGTTATCGCTGGTGCTCGCGTGAGCTCCCGAATGACCTTCACTATTCACATTCTAAGCGTAATCTTAACACGAACAATCTTAAACGCTCGTGAACTTCTTAAACACTGTAGCGCAGTCAGCGTCGATCGGGCGCTAGCAGCTTTTGTGGGTGAAACCTGACACATGAAAATAAGAAGTAAGGGCGCGTGGCAATCCATGCATTTTCTTGCGACTTTGGCGGAGCAGTAAAGTAAGCGGTTTGATTTTTGCGGAAATGAAACTTCTACTTGTTGCCTCAGCTAATGTGGGTTCAGCGAATCAAGTTGCGTTCATTCAGTAGTGACTGTATTTCTCATAAAAACATGGTTCATCCTTATCTTGTAACACTCGTCTGTCATTAGCAGAAGTTTCATAATCACTCTGAGCACTGCTATCGGGTTCATAGTTTAGAAAACATAAAAAAAATGAATAGCACATAAACCGTTATATTTATTCTGTTGAGCTGCCACGGTGGTTTTCTCACTAATGATGAGCAGACTATTGCTCAACAAGAAAAGCGAATGGCAGTTGCGGAAATGTTTATATTTCAAGGGATGTGTCCACCGAATACTTTCTACAGCAACAAATGAATAGGACTGAGGTGCACAGATGGTTTTACGGTAGCTCAACATATTTCACGTCTCATCGCAGCTTTAGGACTTTGATTAACGCTGAACATTAATATACCCGCAACAGCTTTAAAGTATGCTGAATCTTTTCCTAAATCGGTATTTTGTGTTTTCGTTAATTAAAACAATTGCAAGTAGCTTTATATGTGTGTATGTTCTGAGAAACCTAAGCGGAAACAGTGCATGACATTGGCGATGTACTTGGCGCAATAACCCATTGAGATTAATCACTCTCTTGAAAATTCGCTCTCATCATCACTGATGGTTCCCCATGGGTTCTGTAGGCCTCTTAGCTATCAGTAAGCTAAATCAGGATAACAAGTACTAAAGTGATTCTTATTGTAACCTAAATTGCTTTTAGAGCTACAAGCTCGGTAATGTTAAACTTGGGCTGGTCAGAGGCCTCCAACATTTCTTTCTTGCAGGTGCGGAGAATACCAAGGATTCGCAACAACTGCCCGCTGTGGTGAAGCTCCAGCTAAAATGGTCTGTGTTGCTTCTCTGGGCCATGCTAGAAGAGCTGCTTGTGAGCTTCTCATATGAGCGTTGTTTCCTCCTGCCATCCCTTTCTTCCGAGTTATTGGTCCATTCAAGTCAGACTCGTGCTTTTGAACAGATGGTACCTCCGCAGATGTAAAGCTAATAGAATAATGATGGAATTAGCTCGTGACAGCTGCAATAAGTACATCAAGAAGGTAGATGATATGGAAGCATGATTTTGCAGGGATACTTCGCGATGATACGTTGCCACTCAAACTCTATATAGCTAACCAGTATTCACTGGGTGTGTTTCAGAAGTATTTTTGTCCAATTGGTGCGATCTGATACATCAGACCGAAGGGGGGCGCTCCCAAGTCGGGACGGAAATGCCAAGGCCCTCCGCAGCTTCGCGGGCCCTTTCACTCTGTATCTTCTGCTGAAACTTCTATTCTGTGATGTCTTCGTCTCCGACAAGTGCGGAGCGTTGCCAGAGGATGCGGTGAAGATTTAAGTAACCTCTACACACCTGGCAATAAATGGACATTTTATTCCGTGTTTAACTCGCTTAAAACGACCGACTCGGGATACATCTCAGTCTGAAAAAACCTAATCCTAAGCGCCTGAGGTCTATTTACTTTAGGATGTGGCAGAGGAAATACCCTGCCCCTTAATCTCGTTGTAAGTGCGCAAGCGGTCACCTAATTCCGAGGTAGGTAAAGAGCCTAGCATTGATTTACTTTTAGTTGTTCACATAAGAAGTGGAACTTGCGAACGCACTCTAAACAAATGTGCTTGAGTGTTTCTTGCTTGAATAATGAATGTTTTTCCGGCAATTTCAAGTAATTTCAAGCTGTACCACCGACACACACAAAAAAATATCTCCTTCATAATTACACGCTAGAAATGAATAGTTGAAGCATAAGAAATTACCAGCTGGTCATCAAAGACCTCCTCCACAACATCGTGGAGGAGGCCTTTTACGGCGGCTGACTTGAAGATACAGCCCCAAAGCTCGAATTATCGAGTACCGCATTAGGCTTCAATAAAGATACTGGAACGATGTAATTGCTCATTGACTGTAGTGCTCTGGTTACGGGCGCTGCCAGTGTTTCTGCGCAATGACATAGCAGTCTCACTTGCCCAAACGAGAAGTTAAACCCGCCAGACCTCTCTGAGAGTACGTAATAGCATCGCTATAGGTGCCCACTTACTCTCCGCTCCTAGTGGCAGCTATCTGCGTAGAGGCACTCCCTGCACTGGTGATTAAAGACTAGGTGCCTGAGAGAGAGAGAGAGAGAGAATAAACATCTTTTTACGGTACTATTTAGGCATCGTCTTCGGGGTGGTCTCCCCTTAGCAGGAAACCATAGCCTGAAACTTCACAACCATGCACTAATACATTAACAGTGGCAGAGTGACAGTGATCGAATTGTTCTATCATGCGGCAACGTCCGATTTTTAGCACTGGGGTGCTATGAAGGAAACAAACCAGGTTCTGGTGAACACTGGTTTGTTCCGAGCTCCCACTACGGCGGTCATGAGACGAGGGCAGTGCAGAGCGCCGCAAAGAACAGCGTTGTGAAAAATGGCTACAAAAACGCGCATGTTGTCACAAATGCATTTGCGGGTTGGCGGCGGTTTCAAAGGAACAGCGCTTGCCCGCAACGCATCAGTGCTGCCACCCGCCCGAATTTCAACTGGTGAATGCGACGCCGATGACTGTCGCACTATCTCTTGCCAACTTAACATCGCGCTTGCCACAGTCATGTTCGTGGGTCGTTATCATCTTTCGGGCAAGTTATTTTGTTCCACCTGAGCACGGAAAATCGCTCTAGGAAGCAACAGGGTTCACACATAACACTCTTCATACAGCTTGTTTTACGTCACTCGAATATTACGTCGAATATATTGACGGGACGTGAACATCTAGGAGGTTTGTCGTCGCAGCTCACAGCTGAATCGTGCCGCTCGCTCGCGTGGCAGCGGGAGTACTGCGTCTCAGCAAGAGCAAACGTGGTGGGGGAGCCGGAGCCTTGCCGTGGGCGCCTGTCAATGAAACTACTTGGCACGCGAGCTCGGCTTCAAGCTCGTTGATTCTGACAAGGTCCCAGTTCAACTCGTGACTGTCATAGAGCCAACGTGACTGTCAAGCGCTTCGTGCGGTGGACGCTAATTAGCAGCTTCTTCCAGCTTTTTATGTGGCTGAACGTCAACTCACTCTGCTCGTCTGCTAGGTCTGCTTCAGAGCGTCGACCGCATTTGCTCGGTATCAGTTTTCATATTATTACTTTCCTTGGTCCTAATTAGCATGGTATTGACAAGACTTGTCTGAATTAGTATGGTTTTATTTATCACTTAATCACCTCTGGATTAATCAGCAATATCTTACTTATATGAAGCTCATTAACATATGCCTAATTATAACGATCTGAGTTGGCTAGGTCTTGATTAGCGTGGTGTTATTTAGCATGATCTTAATTTATATGGCCTTAGCATGGCACGTCTTCATTTTTGTGGTCTTAATTGGTATGGTTCTAATTGCGTGTTCTTAGCATGAATTGGCTTAGTTAGCTTGATCACACCATGTTTTCGTTTAATTAGCTCAGTCGAGAGCCTAGCTAATTATGTAATCAGCCAAGCCCACGTGTTCAGGGGCGGGCAGAAGATGAATGAGGAAGAACAGAGTGCGCGCTGGTCGAACAACGCGCTAGAAAGTTGAGACTGATCATGATGATCCTGATGATGATACATGTGGCTTCCACGAATAGATTCGGCCACGCGCTGTTGAAAGTCGTTCGGCCGGAGCTAATCTCGGAGGCTACGGTATTAATTATTTTAAAGAATATTTAGTGGCGGGCATTAAACGATTGAGGATGTATTTCTGACAATATGGGGGACCGTTAAGCGCACGAAGACGGGAACATAAAAACGACACACAGAGCGCTACTTCCAAGTGATAGCGCTCTGTGTGTCGTCTTCTTGTTCCCGTTTTGGTGCTTGTAACGGTTTCATAATATCAGTGTACCAACTAGCCGGAACCCAGCCTCTGAATTTCTGACTTTTCTTGCATGGGTGCATTTTGCTGTCAGTGGAACGACCAAGACGTGAAAGCAGATGCCACTGGTTTGAAAACACCACCCACGTTTGTCGACCGCCCTTGACGCGTCGCCACGTTCCGTCGTAAGCAATGGAAACTTGCGCGAGCTAAGGGCTGGATTTGACCTGTTCTTGCTATTAGTTCATTCAAAAGGGAATGTTGCCAGAGATCGGAGAGATTCGGAGTTTCGCCAAAATCGCGCCATCCTTCATATAACCCCTGGGAAGGCGATGCACCTGAGGACATTTTTTTAGGTGAAACGTAAATATTACAGCGAAACTTTCTAACCTTCTTCCAGTGGTTCGGATGCCTCTATATCAACAATTTTTACTGCGCAGGCCAAAAAATACATGCATAAAAATGCCACCCATCGACAAGTGAACACATAATTGCAGTTGAGCTACAAATCTTTGCATGTAAATTTCATTTTCCACCGTTTGTTCGAACCCGCTTACTCCGCCAATATGTGCGACAGCGGCTCTAAATATGAGACTTGTTCACACACGCCTACTAAAGATGAAAAAAAGTGTACAATATGAAACTTAGAAGTCATTATCCAAATATGAAGAAAGTCGTTATTGCGCATTTTCTTGTGAAGCAGGGCGAGAGGGAAGTCAAACAATTACTATGGTGATTACTTTCAGATATAACTAGAGTGGCAACCTCAGCGATGCCTCCAGAAGAGTGTTAAGGGGCTTAAGTTGTTTGCTTTCAGTGATATATCATAGCTTGCATGCAGAAATGGTCACTCAGTAGAAAGAAAAAACCAAATGGTATAAAGGTTATTCAAAGATAATGTGACTTCAACGGAGATGACGATATTTCAGAACTTATTATATTTAAAAACGAACAATAGTTTTTGCGGCTTTACGAAGTACCAGATGCACGCAACCGCTTTGCGGTTCAACATAGTGAAGGCCTCCTTAGTTTTATCAATCCCGTTGTTTTAAATGAGCAACACAAGAGCCTTTTATTTTAACACGGATGTGTTTTATGCCGAGGTCTACGAAGACTTCACTGGCATCATTTCCATCACAGATGTGACGTCGGTGAAATGCAAACGAACAGATGACAAAGAAAAACAGAAGATGGTTCGTTAATTTGGATGTTCGGGAGTCGAACCCACAGCCTTGCGGTCCACAACGATGGGAGTCGGGCGCTTCACCCAGTGCGCCTTGGACGCTCATGCCTCAGCCTCCACAAACGCGCCTTATAGATAGGACACCTTCTCCATTTCAAAATCACCTTATGGCGTGGGACGGTGTCGCCGTCTTGAAGGAGTGAAGTACTGCATTACGACAATAACGAGCTCCGACAGGACGCGCTTCGGTTGTCTTAGCGCCAGAGTGCCTCAATGGCAGCCTTTGTTCCTGCGTGCAACGCTGGCATCGAGGCGCCCTACTCAGCGCGGCGGATTCTGGCTCCCCGAGTTTCACTCTATTTCTTCTTTCGTACAGCTTCAGTGGGTGTTTTGTTCAATGAGACATGCCAGCGGGCAGCGGGGTACCTTCGCACGTTGGCGGCTCAACTACAAGCTCTGCCTCTCGCGTTCCTCAATCGCTATAAGGTAGTGCATGCATGAGCAGAAGTGTAGGTTACCCAATTACTGGAGAGTGCGCCACTTGCCGTTTTCCTCCTGAAATGACGACGCTTTCGATGGGCGAATATTAAGTACTAGTGATTATTATATTGGCGCGGAATTCACCATACGTTTTTTTCAGGTTTTATGTTCAGCTACCACCGAGGTTTAACCTTGATCCTTGATGTTAGTCGTCGGGATGGATATGCGTCACCAGGCGTCAACGTATTTGCGTCCATATCAAACGATGCTATAGCAGCCAAGCACCAGCTGACATTGCGCAAGCTCTCATTTATCAATTAACAGTGAACATCGAACTACTTTTATAAAAACACGCTTCACTTCCGTGTTATGCGGATTCCTATGACGGAGGAATCAACCATGTTTTTTAACACGAAAGTGTTTTATGCCGGGGTCCACCAAGATTTCAATGACGTACTTCCGTCGCGGAAATGATGTCGAAAAAATTTACACGATCAGATGGCAAAGAAAAAGTTGCGTCACGGGCATCGAACCCACGACCACTCGGTCCGCAACAAGTGATGCCGGGCACGCTATCCACTGCGCCACGGTCACAGACTACAGCGGCGTTAGAAACGCGCCTTTTGTAAGTATTACTCTCCGGTTGGCGGGGTGGTGTTGCCCTCTGGGAGCGTTAAAGTAAAGTAATTCTTCATTACTGTGGCCTCTCCAATTAGCACCTGCAACGCGTTACACGTCCGTCCCATTCGGCGCCTTTTCAATTAAAGTTCAATTTTGACAATGCCTTAGCACACCGCGAGGTGGTGATCTTAGCCCAAGCGTCGTAAAAGCGCCGGCCTCGCTCATAGAATCACGCTAATACAAACCAAAAATTCGCTCAGCGACGCGCGCCTGCCTCACCTGGCTGTAACATCGCGTTCCCCACACACGCGCTCGCCCCGAGAAAAATCGCGGCCGGGCTACCGGGGCGGCACGACCCTTACGGAAATGTCATATATGACACTTATATAAATTATATGCGGCCATATATGAGTATATATGTCTGCATATGTGGCTACCGCTTACCATATATGGATGTAAATAGGGCCATATATGGCGCGATTGGCCCATATATGGAGACAAATACAGCCATATATGGCGCGGCTGATCCATATATAGAGTGAAATGCTGTCATATATGGCACGGTCACACCATATATGTACATCAAGTAGATCCATATATGGGGTTGTGCTACCATATATGGGATGAACAACGTATATACGGCACGAGTTACTAACATATATGGGGATTGTCATATATGGCAATACGTACAGGAAAGTGGCCTAATTGGTATCTACACCAACAAGAGTATCAAGTATAAACATTGTTGCAATGCAATCATAAAAGATAAAATAATAAGGTATATGTACCTGTCGGTGCATGGTTCACGCGTGTATAGCTTGTACTGAGTTTTACATGAACTTTAGGTTTCCAACAATAAGTGGCAATTATTACGACGTCATTATTATATATACGAGATGTTTTTACAAGGGCGCTATCCTGTCCGCACATATAATACATGCAAGCTCCCAAACCTCGCTATTCTCATTAACCAAGCCGATGTGTATTGTTGTGGTATATAAAAACGCCATGCATGCAACTTCTATTGTTCACAGTAATGCATGGTTAAATAAATGCTAGTTTTAATGCAGCTTTTTATCTCGCACATCAGTGGACAAACTTGCTGATAATTCGAAGTTTGTGATGGCTATATGCTGGACACTTCTTTTAACGAGGTTTCTGTGAACGTTGTTTACTCACATCTGGGATCACTTTCAGTTGAACATTTACCATAATAGTATGCGCAGAGCAATATTTGAGGCAGTATTTTCAAAAACAAAAATGAGACAGTACAACTCGCAGGCCTTATGCTTACATTAAAAATTGGTGTCGTGCTCATGTCTTGCAAGGATGCGCTTTGCGTTTCATTTGGCTGCGTATAAACTTCTTGAATGTGCAGATCGTCACCTTAATGTCCATTCGTAATGACTACATTCAAAGAATTCATTTGATGCGAGGTTTGAAAGCAAAGCGTCAGTTGAACCTCACTCGATACATACTTAAGGGGTATACGTTAAGAAGTGTCCAAATTGACGCACACACGATGCACATTTAATTCACCAATTATTAAGCGCTCAGAATGCTGCAGTTTTATAACACCGAACTCAGCAGACTTCTATTTTGTGCGTGTCATTTCTTGATCGGGATCGCTAATAACGTGCACCAATTGCCTTAAATGTTACCTTGGAAATGCATTTATCACGAGACGTTTTTGTGAATAATTAAGGGCCTTACATAAACCAGACTGGCCATTCTATTTACAGCGCTCCGTAGAGCAGCCTCGTACTAAATAAAACTACATGCGGCTATGTCCTTTCAACACTAACAGTGTGGCGCATATGCTTGTGAACTATACGCGAATACGTATACATATGCGCGCACATGCATAATTACACGCTCGCGCGCAGCGGCTCATGGGTACGCGGACACACCCGTTTGTTTCAATTGGGCCATATGATTTTTGCCATGGGAGTAATATCGCTGATTCAACGTTCATCTAGGGGTTGTAGAAACAGTACATTTATTATTATTATTATTATTATTATTATTATTATTATTATT
The DNA here is from genome assembly GCF_013339695.2 of Rhipicephalus sanguineus. Taxonomy (NCBI): domain Eukaryota; kingdom Metazoa; phylum Arthropoda; class Arachnida; order Ixodida; family Ixodidae; genus Rhipicephalus; species Rhipicephalus sanguineus. Next base: position 148,003,371 of record NC_051181.1, on the reverse strand, counting down.
ATTATTATTATTATTATTATTATTATTATTATTATTAAAGCACGAGAAGTAAGATAAATGTCCGGATCGAACACGTCGTGGCAGCCAGCGTACGTGAAGCAGCGAATTGCAGATTCTACGAACGCCTCCCTCAAAGGACATGCACCTGTGCCTCTCGGCAGCCAGCGGGGATAGAGCGAGCCCTATTGTCCCGAAACCCGCGTGACTAGTTGAACGCGGGGCTGCTTGCACTCGGCGGACACAAGCGTGGACAAGCGATTCCGGTCTGAGGGGTGAGCAACTCGGCGAATGCATACTGGAAACTTCCACTGCACGCAGGAACACAGACGACCAGAAGGCGCGTGGCCCATCTACGGTTGCGATAAAGAAAATAGCACACGAAAAGTTTAACTTGTAAGGTGTTAATATCGCGTTAATAATTATGAAGAGTTGAAACTTTGTTTGCCAATAAGCTTCGCAAAATTTACTGCAGCGACAACTGTGTAAATTGGTGATCTCACGGACACCTTAGCGCTGCATCATGATCGAGGCTGTATCCATCCGCGCCGCTGTTGCTTCTTTGCTGACCGGAGGCAGCATGCGCGGCTAATGTTCGTCACTTGTGATCTCTCTAGCTCGTATTTCGTGTTCAGCGACTGATTTGATATTGCACTGACTTCAACGCAGACCTGAGGAATTTACTTCTCTGCATGTGGTGCAATTGTGGATGCAGAGGCAAGTGTGTTTTTGTGGAGAGGCCGTTGGTTTGAGCATCGTTAACTTTTGGTGCGGAAAAATGGACGCCTAAGCTTGCGTGCAAGTTTTCCTCGCATCTTCCTTTCTGAAAGCTGTACGGATAAGTGTGGTCGTCTTAAGTTGTGATTAAGTTCCTTTGGATTTACTGGCTCTGTACATCACAGCCTCTGCTAAATTTTAAGGTAAGTTTATCGTTTCATTGCCTTCTTACGCTGTACTCAAAAATTATGAAAACTCACAAAGCGTAGTGCATTGCATGTTTTGATTAGTATATGACTGCATAATAATTGTGGTTACGTGATTAAGACGTCGTATTCTAGCTATTTTATTTTTTTCTATTTCTTCCAGACATGACTCCCCCAATTTATCGGAAGCAAACGCTGTACAAACTAAATTATGGCTTTCGTGTTATTGTAGTTTTCGTAAAAATAAAAAAAAACATAAATATATCTGGATATTTTTTTTTTGCTTTGACATTTGAGAGAACACCAAAAGAGAACACCAACTTACGCAATTAACAAATGAAAAAACGGTTGGCAATCCGCATCCCAAAGTATGTGTCATGACATTTATGTGCCCGTGTCCTAAATTGTCGGTTCTCGCCCAGCTTTTACCTTGTTTTTAGAATTACGCTTGTCTTGAAGAAAAGTGCACATGGCTAAAACGTCTTGCGAGGGCAATTCTAGAAGACGGTGTACAGTACTCACGGATTCAAACGGGACAATGTAGGACCAATTAACGTACATACTTTCGTCTCCACCGTCTTCAGTTCGGGTCATATCGGCGTAATTTCGACTCGAACGCGCAGACCAGAGGAACATTATATGTAGAGACAGATTAGCTGTGATATGGATGTGGTTATCTCGAGCGGTTGCGCATACCAGTCGTTATACTAAAAAATGTGATCTCGCCTTTGAATCCGTGAGCACTGTACGTAATTTTGTACAAGTCGACAAATTAAACCCGACTGATCTGCTTAGGGCTTGCAACTGATTAAAATAATAATGTTTTAGTTAGCTGTATCAAAAGCAGGCAACGTTTTGAAAACACAATTTTTTAGCGTCTGGTTTTCAACAAATGTCACTCCATTTCTACTCGCACAGAGACTTATAGCCGCCATTTTTTCACTATACTTGCATATCACAAGCTTGCGTACCAGCCGCTATTGGTCGAACTCCATAAAGGTTAAATATCATGTCCCTAAATCATTCAATGCACACGCAGTCCACATGGTCAGTGGCAAGTAGATAATTTTAATTTGTCTCGCAAAGAATCCCATTGACACGCAAAAATATTCTCAATAAAAACCGGTGGACAATGTGTTTATGAAACTGAATAGTAAAAAAACGCCAGGCCTGCGCTGAAACCGCAGCACAGTCACAGCGAAAGCTGGGAAGAGCGGCGTTTCTAGAGCCCGTTAAGCTCTCTTGGGGCTACAAGTACACTAGAAAGGTACCACTACGCCATAAATCACAATTTTGTGAAGTTGGAAGCACCTACTAAGCCATTATTCGTCATTCTGCGGAGAAGCGAGGCACCAGCTACACGTCTGTAAGGCATTATGTGCACTCTTGTTGACGCGACGACTGATGACGATGAAGAATTATAGGCTCAGCCCTTTGTAATGGGTTGGAATCTTTAAACGGCCCACCAGTTACGTAATTTGCATTGGGTGACGCCCGGTCACTATTTCCCTCTCCCGTCATGCTGTATAACATACGTTGACGTGGGAGAGAGACGGGGGGGGGGGCGAAGAACTTTACTGAGACCCCGAGGAAATGGATCATGCGCTTATGGGCTTCCTTGGCAACCAATACAAGTTGCACTTGCGAGAAACCCACTACGCTATAAATCAGTGTAATTTTACTGAGACCCCGAGGAAGTGGATCATGCGCTTATGGGCTTCCTTGGCAACCAATACAAGTGCACTTGTGAGGAGCCCACTACGCTATAAATCATTGTAATTTTTGAGAAGTAGGGCAGCAGGCACTGTGCCATTTTTCGTCATTCTACGGAGAGCGTTGGTACCTGCTAAACGCATGTAAGGCATTATGCGCACTTTGTTGATGCTGTGCCTGATGACGATGAAGAATTATGGCAGAGTCCTTTGTAATGGGTTGGAAGCATTCAACAACCTACTCGTTGCTCAATTCGCATTGTGTGACGCCTGGTTACAGAATTCGCGTTGTGCGACGCTTGGTGCTTATTTTACTCTTCTGCCACGCTATATTGCATATGCTAATGTGGTTCCTTCCCGACATGAAGCCTGTATAGGACCATTTTGCAAAGCAGTTTCAAGCACAGTCCACTTTCGGCTTCCGTGGAAGACGGACGTGTGATGGCTCGCTCCGTGCGAGGTGCTTCGGCGGCCGCTGCCGGCCGCGGTGACAGGTTTTCTTCTGCGTCTTCAGAATACCGGTTTTTGTTACCGACGTTGCCTTCGGGTGATAGTATGCAGCAGTGTGTGTTTCTGCATGGTGATTTGGCAAAACGACCATACCGGTTGGAAGACTTTCGGGCACCGTTAGAAGAAGTAGGAGTCATCAAGGCAATCACTGGCATTGGTGCCTTCCAGATGAATCACATCTGGCTGGTGAAGTTGCGAAGCAAAGCTGACAAGGATGCGTTACTTAAAACGGGTGGACTTCAAGTCAAGGGTGGCTTCTGTGCTGTCATCGACCCTATCCAACAGGACGTCACCTTGAAGATTCACTGGGTTGACTTTGCTGTCTCAAATGAGAGCATTCGACATGTGTTGAGTGAATTTGGTGAAGTCCTGGAGGTTTCGTACGACAACTGGACTGTCGCTGGCTTTGAACATGCGACGTCGACGACAAGGGTTGTGAGAATGAAACTGAAGGAAGGTGTAGCACTTGACGACTTGCCGCATCTTTTCAAGTTTGGAGGGGGCACTGTCCTTCTGGTGGCCCCTGGTCGAGCGCCACTCTGTCTAAGGTGCCGCATGCAAGGACACATAAGACGAGACTGCCAAACTCCGCGCTGCGGGGTATGCCGAGCGTTCGGACATGAAAGTCAGGATTGCGCCAGGAGCTATGCCAGAGTAACGAAGACTGCTCTGCCCACAGACGACGCCCAAGAGAATTTAATGGACGCCGAGGAAGCCGAGAAGTCTGCCCCTGGCAGCAACGCCACAGGACGCGACGCAAAGGTTCAGGCGACTGATGAAAAGACAGCCGACGTACCAACGCAAGACAGGCAGGACTCGACGAAGGCAGCAGAGGAGCTTACCGAAACAGGAGGCCGGCAAGATAGTCAAGAAATCTTCGAGGAAGCTATCAGTGACAGTGCCGAGATCGCTACAGCAGAAGCCAACGCAGAGGATACGGGAGCGACCGCGGGACGCGGAAAGCGTCCCCGAGCGGAGAGCACGCAACGCATCCTGAAACGCCCGGAGCGTCAGTGGCATCGTGTCACGGGCGCTAAGGGTAAAAATTATGTCCTCGAAACCCGGTCGGCGTCATCGTCGCCGGTCCGGGGGCAGGGACTCTGGTATTCCCACTGCACGGTACGAGTCACGGTAAGCGTAGTATTGTGCTTTCACTCTTGCCATCAACATGGCTAGCATAGCTTCGCCTTTGCGCATTGGAACGCTGAACGTACGCAGTTTAGGAGCGCGTCGCAAACAGTACCAGGTGAAGCGCCTGATGCAAGAGAAGGACCTTGACGTGCTCGCTCTTCAGGAGACTAAGGTTAGCACTGAGAACGCGACTGATAGCCTGGTATCGCAATTTTCATTGCGGTACAATGTCTGTGTGAGCCATGCGGTCGGAACATCAGCTGGGTGTATTATTTTTCTCAAGAACTCTCTTGGCATTGTCGTAGAAGAAGTTATAAGTTGCTTGCATGGGCGTTTTGTTTTGTGTGACTTTTCTTACGGGAGCACGAAATTTAGAACTATCTGTATATATGCACCTACACATTTGCGTGAAAGATGTCTGTTTTTCCGTGAGTTGCACGCGTACCTTGATTGTCAGAGGTGTGTGATCGTGTTGGGCGACTTCAATTGTGTTCTTACCCAAGAAGATCGTAGCACTAATGCCAGGATAGGCGGTGAAAGCGCTGATTTGCTTAGAGATAGCCTGAGCGAGTTTTCCTTACACGATGTGGCTCTGTTTGCGAAGGATGGTAGTCGGCAACACTTCACACATTTTCAAGGCACTAGTCATGCACGACTAGATAGAGTATATGTGTGTTCTGAGATTGCGCCTTTGTGCCAGAACTATGATGTGGATGCTGTTTCTTTCAGTGATCATTGCTTAGTGTCGTTTGAGCTTGGGCATAAGTGCAAGAAAAAGATTGTGTGGGAAAGGTGGAAATTGAATACTAAGTTAATCACACATGAAGGGTTTGTTGATAAGACCAAGATGGAAATCGAAAAATTTTTTAATGACAGAAAGCGCAGTGCGGCAGAAAAATGGGAATTATTTAAGCAAAGGATAAAAATGATGGCAATAGAGATGGGCTGCAATATGCAGTATCAAGCTCGAAAACAGGAACGCGATCTCCGGTTGGAGCTAAAGGATTTGGTGAAACTCGAAACAGAAACCCTGGAATTATTGACACATCAACTCCAGGTCGGTAAAACCAAAATTGAATGTCTAGAAGAGGATAAAAATATCACAGTTTCGCCGCAAGGCCGAAGCGATGAATGCGATAGGAAGAAACTAATGCTATATGAAGTGAGGCTCGCCAATGGATTCTCTCAGTTTGAACAGCGCTCCTGTTGCAAAGGCCGCCGAAGCAGCGAAGGAAACTAGCGTGCTTCAAGTGTCGAGCTGTGACACTTGATAGTTCGCGCTCATCTTCTGTTTGTTCGTTTAGCGGCGTCCCTTGAGCTCGAGTGGCTTTTGTACGCTGCGTAATATGAGCGCGGACATCACGGTGAAAGCGTGAAACATCCCTCTTCCCCTCAGCACAAGAAAACCGCGCGAGCAGACAGCGGAAGGGCAAGGTTCTCCCTGCGCAAGTATAAGAAGAAGCGAGCGAGCTCGCCGACGACTTTTAAATGCGCCTGTCGCGCTCCTAACGCCATCTCGCTGGTAATGAAGAAACGCTTATAAGCGCAGCCATCTCCGAGTCCGTCCAGCGGTAAAGGGTGTGTATATAACGCTCGCCGTTACCTACGTGGAGGATCTGCGTTTCGTGGCGTAGTGGCTAGCGCCACTCGCTGCGGAGGAAGAGGTCCCTGGTTCGGAAGCATTTTTCTGAATTGTTTTTCTTTGGGGCTTATATATATATATATATATATATATATATATATATATATATATATATATATATATATATATATAGATATATACATATACATATATATATATGTATATATATATATACATATATATACATGTATATATATATATATATATATATATATATATATATATATATATATATATATATATATATATATATATATATATATATATATATATATACGGTGCATGACGGCGGCGACAGCGACGGCAAAATCCAGCCGAGACTGTCCATATAATTGCTATCGCAATAATATAGAGGGGCAATTATACGTGCAAGAGCCGAGAAATACCTCGTGGGTGAAGCCCCATCAAAGCGAGCTTTATCAGATGAAAAAGCATACGCTCGAGGAAACGAAATACTAGAAATAGAAATGAATGGTAAGATATTGCGAGAACATAATGATATCATGAAAGCTTTTGAAAGTTACTATCAAGAATTGTTTTCTTATCGTGAGCCAAAGGAGTCGAACTATGCAGATGAGTTCTTGTCAGAAATGCCGATACTTAATGACGAGGAAACAAAACTATTAGAAATGACTATTACAATAGGGGAAATTGAGAGGGCGATAGACGATCTTAGCACGGGCAAGTCACCTGCTCCAGATAGGATTAATGCCGCTTTTTACAAGGCGTTCAAGTCGGATATGGCCGCAGCATTGCACGAGGTATTTTCAGAGTCTTTAGATCGGGGGACCTTGACCCCATCGTTCAATCGCGCGCACACTGTACTTATTCCTAAACGAGAAGGAAAACATGTCTTACGTAAAGTGACAGGATACAGGCCAATCACGTTGACGAACGTGGATTACAAGGTATTAATGAAAGTGCTGGCGAGGAGGTTGCAGGGGGTAGTTGGTCGGGCCGCATCAGACCTGCGGCATTAAAGGTAGGAGCATAATCACGAATATTCACGTAGCCAGGAGCATTTTGGAGTATTGTGATAGTGCACTTCTTAAAGTAGCTATGTTACAAATAGATCTAGCCAAACCTTTGGACATGGTGCCACACAATATTCTGTTTATGTTAACTGAATACGTTGGTCTTGGTTCGGTCATGTGTAAAGGTATTAGGATGGCATACAAAAGCTCAACTACAAATCTGATTGTGAACGGAGAACTTTCACAGCGCATACAAGTCCTTTCCTCTGTGCGCCAGGGGTGTCCGTTAAGTCCTTTACTTTTTGCTTTATTTTTGTAACCCCTCTGTAGGAAAGTTATTAGCAGTGCTGGAATTAAAGGGTTTAGGTTACAGGCATGTGAAGTGCGTGTTTTGGCATACGCCGACGATATTGCCTTTTTTGCTGTTGATGGAGAGAGCGTCAATTCGTTAAAGAATCACTGAAAGGTTTTGCGACACAAGTGGAAGTTTGATGAATAAGGATAAGTGTGGGTTTGTGGCATGGCAACTGGGATCACACGCCCAATTCTTTTGGAAATATTCGGTGGCTCACGACACCTAGCCGTTATCTCGGGGTACCACTGGACAGATATAAAGACAGCGAATCGCTTTGGCTTAGCAAGGCGGAGGAACTGCGTGCGACAGCTGAAGCATGGGGTGGTCGAGAATTATCGATTTTCTCTCGGTCCGCAATATGTAACGTTTTTCTGGCTGCTAAAATTATGTACCTTTTGCAAGCACTTAGTTGTACGCGTAAAAACATTAAAAAAATCCACAGGATATTTGCCACATTCATCTGGAGATCTACATGGGAGTGCACAGCAAGAACTAATTTGTTTCGTCGAGTTAAGCAAGGAGGGCTTTCTCTGTGCCATCTGTTTCTCAACCAAGTAGTATCACGTTTCATGCTGATAAGAGATAAAAGAGATTCCTTTTTATGTTGTTTATTTCAAAGAATGTTATTACGTCATATGCCTGACTTCTTTGTATCGTCAGAGAGGGGGGAACGATACTCCTTGTCGCCATTCTTCCGCGAAGTTGTGTTGTCCTATCGATCAAGGTATCGATCAAGGTAGGATCAAGAGCAAGGTTTTCTATGGATTACTTATCTAACGCGAAAAGAAAGCGCCTTATGAAGGACCTAATTCAAAATGTATTCCCTGTCCCCGTTTATCGGTTAATATTTAAAAAAGCACACGGCCAAGACGTTCTAAAACGAGTTAAAAACATGTGGATACCGCCTAACGTAAAGACATTCTTCTTCAAGCTTCATACAGGAACCTTGCCAGTGAAAACGTGGCTGGAGGATAGAGGGATTTATGTACCATGGGGAAGCATGCGTTTCCTGTGTAATCGGCCTGAAACTATTGAACATGTATTCATTGATTGTAATAATGCCATATTCTTTTGGGACATATTGCAGAGGACATTAAAGATAGAACTACCTCTTAATCCGCACGGAATTCGCTTTTTGCCCTTTGAATACTCTGTTCCGCATTTGGATGTTATCTTTTTACTGGGTCTCCATTCGGTTTGGCGCAGCATGTTAGCGTACAGACACTGTGATGTTAAAGTTCCATCTGTTCATGAGTGTTTCGTGGGAATTGTTGTCAAAGTTCGTGAGGTGTATAAGACGACTGACTGTGATGAAGATGTGATAGCTTTGTTTGATGCATTAACGCACATGAAACGGATATGATGTGTGCTTGTTAGACGATCTTGACATGTAGTCAAGAAGGCAATAAAGAAAAAAAAAAGTTTGGCGGTAGCTCAGTGGGCTAAATGCCCGTCAGCCATCGTCGCGGACCGAGAAGTCATGGGTTCGATTCCCGTCAACGGACCTTTTTCTGAGTTTTTTTTCTTTGCCATCTGATGACATTCATTTTGCTGACGAACTTCCGTGACGGAAATACGTCATGAGAGTCTTGGTGGACCCCGGCATAAAACACTTTCGTGTTAAAATGAAAATGAAGCGATGACGTGCTTCTCACAAAGGCCTGCCATTGGTTCCCGGCTTTCCTGGGGTAAAAGTGGGAAGTAAACAGTTCTTTGAATGCAACATCGTGGGTACTTGGTCGCCATTATTGTCAAAAATCATGCGTATCAACAACCCCGCACATTAAAAATAACGTGAAAGGTCCGACTGAGTACTGGGCATAATGGCGCCCCCCTCTGAATGATTGGGAGGGGGGGGGCCGCCCCCTCTGCACACCTCATGCGCACAACTATAATGATGACGTCATAAATTTTGAGAATATGTGACGTAGCGATGACGTCACATGCTGACGTCATCACGTGATGATGATTTTTTTCATCACTGGTGTTGAGGCCGCTGATGCGGGACGCCGACGGTCCATTTCCGCGTTTGATGAGACATCTAAGGCCTTCGCCTTGAAATTTCTGGCTGCGCCCCTGCCAGAATATGTCTTACGATTAAGTAGTCCTCGATTCCTATTAGCTAACGGCGTTTCGTTTGCCGCCACCTGGGAATTAGACGTGAATTTAGCGGCAGTTACGACTGTCCTAGGCGAGGTTTGTTTAAAGAACGACGTGCGACGTTCTTTCAACTTCGTATACCTATATTTGCTAACAAATTGTTCACCGCCACATCCTCGACAGTATTCAAAACCTGAATCGAGTGGGCCGAGAACTGGGCCAAAACTTCATTTCCATGATAAGTGAAATCACAACTGTATAGCCTTTAATGTCGTCGTCGTCGTCATCATGGTCATCATAAGCTTCCTAATCCGTAACTTTTGCGTGCATCTGTACAAGATAAACGTGCAATCCGAGGTTCTACCGTGAAAAATTCTCATGGGGACCTAATGCCGACAGTAAGCAACAAGACTGTAAAGAGGAAGGTAAATTTAAACTGACATGGATTCTTTCAAAACGTCACTGTCGTTATTTTCACGGCTAAGATCCAGAAGGGTTGTATCAATATAGGCTGTGTTGTCAAAAGATGATGCTAGTGTGTGAACAAGAGTGATTCGATCAATCGCTGTTGAGTGGCCTTTTCTGAAACTGTGCTTAAGGCTAGTCAGGGAGAAATGCTCGCCAATAATTTATTAATAACCTGTGACAGAACATGTAAGAAAATTTACATCAACATAAGAGGGAAAGCGGACAGTAACTTCAAATAAAAATTCTGACTCACTTTTTTCTAAACGGGAGCTGCTCGCCGTTGGTCCTCCAGTCAGCAGGAAATTTTCCAGCAGACGAAATATTATGCACAGCAAGTAATTTAGAAATTCATTCAGTGTAACAAGCAGGAACACATATAGAATATCGCGTGGACCGCAAAAATCAGAAAAGTGAGGGCCCCTTGTGGCGGAAGTGACGTCAGATATATGGGGCAAACAAACCGGTATGGGGCAAACAAAACAGCAGACGCCTCGCGGCGTGCTCACCGCGGTGGTTCGCTTCTGCTCGGATTTGTAGTCCCAGCGTAAACTTAGCGCGTATTGTGCGGTTCGCACGCAGTAAAATGTTGCAAGCAGACGTTTACCAGGCTGTTCGTGCGTGGCAGGCCCGAGCGCTGCGTGCTGAAATTCTTCGCGGAGCGTTTTTGTGAAACAGTACAGAAAGCACCGGTACGTGCCGTAATCAAAAACATTCAGCCTCTGCCTCATCGTATTCGAACTCACCTCGCAGTGACTTACGCGTTCTGCTGTTAGGTCTTTCTTTTCCTTTCTCGTAGCCCGATTTCCAGATCTATTGCCCGATTAGCGGTGCTTTGCTCGTGTATATGGAGTGAGCGCAGTAGCTATTCGGCGCAACGCCAACCTATAGTTGACGTAACTTCACGTCGAAAAGAAGGCACCGCTGTATTGTATACGCGATCGTGCACGTAAAGTGCACACAACACAAGCACGCAGCGAGCGCACACCGCACAATACATACATCACGTAGTCCGATAACAAGAAAAGTTTATTGACCTTTCATTTGAACGACACAGCCTCTAAAACGTACGATGCCTTCAGCGCATGGTATGTACGGCGCGTCAGACGCCAAAAACAAAATTTCACATGTGTTCCGAGTTGACACAACGAGTAAGAAGCAACAGAGCGCACATCCGAGAGCTCCGCATGCAAATACCATGCCTTAGTAATCAGTAATGAAGCGAATGTATACGTACACATGAAAAGCGACACCCGGTACTGCCCGCCGTGCACGCAATTTGCACAGGGTATACGCAACAGCTGGGCATTGCGTAGCTTTCCTAACGAACACACAGAACGAGCAGCATGCGTGAATCGAGTACGCCGCTTGCACGGCGAAAAAATTCGGCAGATCCCACGCACTGTGGGAATCGATGTAATACGAAGCAGCCAGCAAGGAGCTGCATACATCGCCTTGTTTGTCTTTGAGCCAAATGAAATCATACATGCCATGGCATCTAGTCCACCATATATCGCATGTTTGCCATGCACGCATGCATGCACAATCTAGTGTACACCATGCCAATGAAACGCATATTCTGGTATATAAATGCATGACCTGTCGTTTATGTTCATCACGCACTCGTGTCATGCCATACCAATTTTTGTATATATCACGTTAACAAAACGGCCGGAAGCGCACCATGACAGTGGCATGTAAATCATACCGTACATGACATGCATAACATGATTCGCATGTTAAGACCTCTCATTTATGTTCGTCATACAGTCACATCGCGCAATACCGATTTTGGTGTATATCAAAGTAGCAAAATGGCCGCGAGTGCACCATGAGTAGAGCATGTAAATCATGCCATACATGACATGAATATTATGGTTTTTCGTGTTACCACCTGTCACTAATGTTCATCATACAGTCACATCGCGCAGTACCAGTTTTGGTGTATATCAAGCTATCGAAACTGCCGCGAATGCACCATGAGCGTGGCATGTAAGTCATGACATACATGGCATGCGTGTCATAGTTTTCATGTTACCACCTGTTATTCATGTTCTTCATACAGTCACATCGCGCAATACCAATTTTGGTGCATGTCAATCTAGCGAAACGGCCACGAGTGCGCCATGAGCATGGCATGTAAATCATGACGTACATTTCATGCATGTCATGATTATCATGTTACCACCTTTCATTTACGTTCGTCATACAGTGGCGTCGCGCAATACCAATTTTGGTGTATACCAAGCTAGCGAAACGGCCGGGAATGCACAATGAGCGCGGCATGTAAATCATGACATACATAACCTGCATGTCATGATTTCCATGTTACCACCTCTCATTTACGTTCGTCATGCAGTCGCGTCGCGCAATACCAATTTTGGTGTGTCAAGCAAGTGAAATGGCACGAGTGCGTCATGAGCGTGGCATGTAAATCAGGTCGTACATGACTTGCATGTCATGATTTTTATGTTACCACGTCTCACTTACGTTCGTCATACAGTCGTGTCGCGTAACACCAATTTTGGTGTATATCACGCAAGCGAAACGGACCCGAATGCACCATGAGCGTGGCATGTAAATCATGACATACACGTCATGGATGTCATGGTTTTCGTGCTACCACCTGTTATTCATGTTCTTGATATAGTCACATCGCACAATACCAATTTTGGTGTATATCAATCTAGCGAAACGGCCGCGAGTGTGCCATGAGCGTGGCATGTAAATCATGTCATACATGACATGCATATCATGATTTTCATGTTACCACGTGTCAGTTATGTTCGTCATACAGAAATGTCTCGTCATACCAGTTTTCGTATGTATCCCTTCATTTAAACGGCCGCGAGCGTCCCGAGACCATGTCATGTAAATCATGCTGCACATGACATGCGCGTCATGATTTGCATGTTAGGACCTGTCATTATGTTCGTCATGAACTCTTGTCACGCCGTACCATTTTTGGTATATATGAAATTAGCGGAAGGGCCGCAAGAGCCCAAAGGCCGTGGAATGTAAATCATGCTGTTCATGACATGCGTGTCATGATTTTCATGACATGACCTGTCATTTATGTTCGTGATAAGGCCATGTTATGACACACCAATTTTGGTATACATCCGATTAACGGAACGGCCAGGGAGCCCGAAGGAATGTAAATCATGCTGTTCATGACATGCGTGTCATGATTTTCATGATATGACCTGTCATTCATGTTCGTGATAAGGCCATGTTATGACACACCAATTTTGGTATACATCCGATTAACGGAACGGCCAGGGAGCCCAAAGGCCGTGGAATGTAAATCATGCTGTTAATGACATGCGTGTCATGTTTTTCATGATATGACCTGTCATTTATGTTCGTAATAAGGCCATGTTATGACACACCAATTTTGGTACACATCCGTTAAACGAAACGGCCAGGAGAGCACAAAGTCGTAGGCGGCTAGATAGATAGATAGATAGATAAGCTCAGAGTCGCAGAAGTTCGCTAAGAAATGCTTCGCATTTAAAACAAACACAAAAGGCTGCAAAAGTTTCGCGACTCGCTCAATGCGCGCATGCGCTTGCAAACGACGAAATCGCGAAATGTTTCGCTGCTCCTTCGCTAGGAGGCAATGCGGGCGTTTGCGATGCTGAAGCTTCACGAATGTGACGTCAGGGCCTCTCCTTAGTTTTTCCTTCCTCCATGACCAAACGTCATTAGAACTAGCCAGACTGCTGCGTGAAGTCACCAGAATTTGTACTGTAGCCTGACGTCAAGCTAGTGTCGATGTCAGTAGGTGCGCCTTGGAAAAATTGACTTTAATATGAAATTAAATTATCTTGGCAACATTTGCTGAGCGTCATACTTGCTCAGAGCTGTCTCTGTATACAGGAGATTTGTATGGCAGAGTAAACTCGCCTTCGAAAAAAGGTGTGCGTCGCGATAAGCACCTTAACGTGCCGTGCCCTAAAGCAAGTTGAAACTGAGCCTTTGCTGTAGCGTAAGACCGTCGTTGAAAATCCCACTGAAACGACGTGATTTCTCTGCATGTTCAGATGACAACCAGTGCATTTTCTTCTTTTCAAGTATTCAGACTTCTGGATGTCTGTCAGTGAATAATATTTAGGATCATTCAAACAGAAAATGCAAATTTTGTTGAAAGAAATAGGAAAACACCAATATATTGACACAAGAACACTTGGCACGATCACACACTATAGTTCTAAGTATAGTGGCTTTGACTTATGAAAAGGAAAGCGTATCTTTATTAAAACACACTTGCCACGAGCATTCGAATATCACACGTTTGGCCTTTTTTCTTTCTCTCTGTGCTTTGATGGCACTGCCATTGTCTTGACACTTTTGTCTTGCAAAGAAATGCATCCTAGTTACAATGTAGACGTGAATCAACTCTGCAGTAAATTCACTGAGTGTTGTTCGCAACCAACAAAGCTGATGCCTTTCTGGCATCCAAGACTCTCCAAAAGAGGTCACCAAAGGAATCATTTTTCGTTTCTTGGCTGATGACGTACTCCACACTCCTCACACATTCGAAAAGCTTTTCGGAGGGGTAAACAAGGCTGCCGCTCACGTACTCCCTCTCCAACACCAACAATTGTTTCAGCAGGTACCTTTTTCGGTACGTGCTGCCCTTTTAATAAAAAATCAATTCAATCCTGCCTGCATTTTATACACTTGCTGGGCAAGAAGTCGGAATTGCCAATCCTTGCCCAAGGGTCTCATTAGGGGGGTCATAACTATTAGTGCAACGACATTATGCAACATGTTTTCAATGATTATGAAAGCTGATGTGGAGGACAATAAGTGGACAAAGTTTAAGAAATATGAAAAATGTTTTTATTTTTTAATTTTCGTCAGAAGTTTTCATTGTCCGGTGTTTTCTTTAACTTAGCCCGATCATATCTCTTTACTGAAAAGCTATATAAATATAAGAGCCGGCAGTGTGGTAGATAAGCATACGAAGAACGTAATGCGCAATTTTTGTCGCTCTGCTACAAGGATTTTTCGAGATAAAGACCTTCGAAGTAAAGAAAATAACGTCTCCTGGGCCAATTTTGAGGTTTTTTATAAAAAAAAACATCTGCACTACACATCAAAACTAAAAATACCTCAGCAGAAGCAAAAACATGCATATATTTAGTTAAAGAAATCTCAGCTACCTAACTTTAATATATTTTGTGCAATGCATAGCGAAAGTTGGCCAAAACAGCAGAGCGGATGAGCGCTCTACTCCACCTCTTCGTCATTATTGATTTCCTGTGCTTCGAAAAAATTTTTGGCGGCAAAACAAATTGCGGATCTCTTCTTTCCACTCATCAGGCAATAATATATAAAAGTTTGAAATAAATTTGAGAGGTCGACCAGCCATCGATTGTTCGATCTTACGTGGAATCACCCACCTGTGATCGGGCGAGCGAGGCGGCCGCATCGTGAGGTTGTGCCGCTGAAGGGGTTCGCATGGAACCACGGCATTTTTCAGTCGTATATTGTCGGGAAAAGGTCGCCCAAGCGTGGGACTAATACGTTTACTCTGGGTGGGGCCGTTGTGACACCATTGGACATCGTTCGCGGCCATGCTCCTCTCCATGTGTATTGTGCGGCCCTTTCATGCCATTTAGGGTCATAGCCCCGGCACGGCAAATCATCGTATTGGCGGGAGATGCTGACACCGGTTTTCAAGTGCCTCAGTGTTGTCAGACTCGGGGCTATTAAAGCCGAATACTTTTGTGGTTCATTAGTTCTTTCCCTCTCGTGTAAAAAGATGTAAGTAAACTTCTCTCTTCTCGTACGAGCGCTTCTCCTCCCTGCAAGGGATGGGTACGGCGACAGGGGTCAGCTACCAAATGAGACCGGCCGGACCCGGGCCACAACAAAGGGTAAACAAGTGTAACCAAATGTAGCAATCTTCCACTTACATAACCAGACCTATAGCTGAGCTAAGCCCCAGCCAATTTTTTAAACGTTTTGTAGGCACAAGTCACCCTTGTTGTACAGCAGTTTGCTATTTTCACTATTTTTTTATTTATTCTTTCTTTCTGCGTTGCACATTAAAAAAAAAAATGAGATGGGTCATTAAGTTTTGATCCTTTCTCATTGTTTTGCCACAAAACCGAATTAAAGTTGGATACTGTGTAACAAATCTACAGCCCAATGAAATAGGTCAGTTCTAAAAGATTCACCCTGTATATTAGAAGCTAGAAGTGCCTGAATTTGTATTGTGTGTCAAAGAAAT
The DNA here is from genome assembly GCF_013339695.2 of Rhipicephalus sanguineus. Classification (NCBI taxonomy): domain Eukaryota; kingdom Metazoa; phylum Arthropoda; class Arachnida; order Ixodida; family Ixodidae; genus Rhipicephalus; species Rhipicephalus sanguineus. The sequence continues at coordinate 147,987,318 of NC_051181.1, read as the reverse complement.
GGCAATACTAACAATACAATTTTTGTTGTTGCAGTACGTCAAAAGGGAGTGCGGAGTATCATGGGCAGCCATCCATTGCTTGCTGCATGCCGAGTTGAAGGGTGTGCTTCAGCCTGCTGTTGCCATCAGTGAAGGACTCCGCAACTTCTACGCAGCAGTGCGTCTTGCTGCAAACGATGCCAACACTGGAGCTTATTCTTTCATGCTAGGAAGCCTTGCAAGTTGTCGAAGAGTTTTCCTCTGTGCACCCGGAGCTCTTCAGTGATACGGCTGCTTTAGATGGCTCAGTTACTTCAGTAACACATTTGCACAGATTGGTCACGCGTCTTCACGAAGCCATAAACACTGCTAATGGAGCAGTACGTGTCGATAACATCTACAAGTACAGCATGTTGAATCCAACGAACGACCCAAACGTCACCCTTGACCATGCGATCCGAAGCTTCGCTCAAACCTCTTGGCATGAGCTAAGCCTCTCACAGACTTCAAATGTGCTCGATAATTACATGTTGCAGCAAGCAGATGTTTTAAAATGTCGGATTTGTCATACAAAGGTAATAGAGATCTCACATTTTGTTATGCTCAATCTGGCCAACATAGAGCCAAATCTCTCCATCGAAGAGTTATATAATATAGAGTTCAATAAGTCTCACAGACTTGAGATAGAACAGTCGATGTGTCACCACGATGAGTTTTGGAAAAGGAAAGTGCTCACCAGGCTACCCAAGTATATTCTGGTGTCGGTACCGCGCCGAATAAGGAAGTACGGTGGCTTTTTCAAAGACTGGACAGCTGTCTCTATGAAGCATTCACTTTCACTAAGAGACTGGTCGAACAATCGACACGCGTATGTGCTGCTTGCTGTAACAGCGAATCAGGGAGAAGTCATCCCTCTCAACGCAAACTATTGTGCCACGGTGAAGGATTCGACCGGGAAGTGGAAAGAAATTTCAGGGGAAGGTGAAGCCAGCATCGATAGCATTGGCAGTGTTTTTGAGGACCTCAAGTTTCAGCAGAGTGTTGAAACCTTCGTCTACAGGAAAGTCGCCATAAACTGCAAACTAGTATAAGTTTCATTTGGCGAAAAGTGCTGCTAAAAGAATGTGTAGATTCTTCGACGATGTGGCTGAAGAAAGAAGTAGGAGAGCCTGGGATCTGCTTTTTGCTACTCTGCCGAAAAAAGAAAACAGAAAGACAGACCACGAGGCTACGGTTGTTAACCTGACCTCAAAGGATATCCCGCAAAGTGTTTTGTCGACTTTGGACAAGGGACCTAAGTATGCAGTCGATCCAAAAAGTGACGCGGCTGACTTAGTGGCTATGGTGTACAATATAGCAGAAAAGGCTCCGGAGAGCAAAAAAGAGGCGTGAATTACAGAAGGAATGCGACACGTATTGAAAGCAAGCCGTGGAAAAAAGAACAGTGAACCTCATGCCGTACTAAGGTTCCTAAGAGAAAATGACTTGCGCCTTCTAATTTCGGACAAGACAGGCGCATTCGTAGTAATAGATAAAGAAATGTATCTAAACAAGGCAGATGAAGCCATGACCAAGAACTTCGAAAGGAAAGAAGAATTTAACAAAAATGTTCGGGAAGAAGCGAGACAATTAGCGATAAAGCGAGTGGAAGACGCGCGGCTTCCTGCCTTGGCGAAAGAAATGAAGTCCAGTGATGGGCTGAGCCTGAACCCCTTCTTTAGTGTGAAGGCGCATAAAGAGGGCAACCCTTTCAGGGTCATGCTGGAAGACAAAAGGTCTTGGCAACACAACGTGTCGGTCTTCCTCCAAGTGCATCTGAAGCGACTACCAGTACGAGACCCATTCCTTGTGCGCAATTCTGCTGAAGTTGCCGCATACTTCAGTGATAGGGAACCAGTGAAGTGCATATCAGTAGACGCTAAAGACCTCTTCTACAACATTCCACAGGACGAAGTCGTGTCGGCAGTTGAGGAAAGTATTGACTGCTATGGAAACATCAAGTTCCAGAGTGAGTGTGGTATAAGTGTCAGAGTCTTTCTTGAACATTTAAAACTGTACTTGAGATCCCTGTTTGTTTGCTTCCAAGGACACATTTACACGCAAAAAGCAGGAATATGTATTGATTGGATCGAATGTTGCACCCGTTTTGTCGGATATCTTTCTAGGGAAAGGAAATAGAAAGCTTACGAATGCATTGGGGCAATTGGGGGCAGTGAAATGCTTCAGATATGTAGACGATTTCCTTATATGCTTCAGTTACGACCAAGTTAATGCTATAAATGTCGAAGAAGTGTTGAACCTGTTTCACGAAGCGCACAAAGGTTTGGAATTCACAATTGAACTGCCGGATAATGATAAGCTACAGTTCTTAGATTTGTGCTTACTATTTTCGAGACACTGCACGTGCTGGGAATACAAAACCAGGTCAGAGAAGGGACTTTTGAGCTACGAATCCGGGCACTCAAAGGTGGTCAAGAGAGGGATTGTAACTTCGTGTGTAGGGCAGGCAGTCAAAAAATCTTGTGACCACAAGAAAGATAGCGCACTTGCTATGCAGGTCAAGAAACTGCTGAAATGTGGATACCCAAAGACACTAATCGTCTCGGTCTGCGAAAAAGTGCTTTCGGATATTTGTGGCAAAGGAAAACCGGACAAAGAAAACAGCAAAGAATACAAAAAGATGGCTGTCATTCCGTACATACATGGGGTATCACAAGGGCTCAAAAAACAGGGGAAAGGAACGGGGTGAAAGTAATTTTTTCAGCTCCTTACAAACTGCGCGGACTATGTAAGAAAGCAAATGATGAGCAGGTGTCGCGGAAAAAGTGCGAGGTAAAGCACAAGTATAAATATGTAGAGTGCTCAAATGGTGTAGTTTATGAAATACCCCTTACATGTGGCAAGACATACGTCGGCCAAACCGGCCAATGCCTTAACAAAAGGCTGCGGCAGCATGAAAATTTGGTAGGTAAGCTGACGATTTCTGGCAATTTAGCAGCACACTGTTCTAACTGTAAGTGCACACCATGTTTTTAAGAACACAAAGAAGCTAGCACATGTGGGAAATAACAGAAAAAAGAGAGAAGTGGTTGGGGCGTTCCTAATGAATGAGATAACGGGCCGCGATTGTTTAAGCGTACCATCGGTAGCGCTAGATTCTGACACAGTTAAGTTTTTAAATCACTGGTTTGGCACACGTCAATGAATTGCTTGATGTCTTGAAGGCACGTGCTCACTGGAGCTGTTGCGTCACACTTTCTTGTTGATTCTTTGCTCCTTCTTGTGTCATTGCACACGTCACCTTTCATAATCTGTGCATATATTTGACGAGCGAAAGCGATTGAATAAAAGTTGTTAGTGCGCAAGGTCCTTGTCCGTTTCATGTTCAT